>NC_092291.1:23627541-23648291 GCF_036320965.1 Panulirus ornatus
ATAATAATATATACAGCCATTTCAGTCCCCTGCAAATATACCATCGCTCTTTAGTTGGCAACGGAGTTTGAGGTCCTGGATTTGCATTTACTTCTTATATAAATACTGGCTTATTCTTGTTTTATGTGACAATTTATTGTCACCATTCAGTTTTTATTCACCTATTCGATAAAGTTTCTGTGGATCATGCTTGAGTCAGTGTCAGTTAAACATGAGGGGTGTATGTACATTTCCATGGGGACTAAAAATTTTATTTTTCCAAGAGGGCACTAAAGATGCCGTGGTTCAATACTACATATAATCAGTTAAAATGCTGTATTATTCTGCTACATTTGACAGACATTTCCATCATTTGCATTTCATATTTTCAGACACCACGTCAAAAGCTTTGACAGGATTTGTGTAAATCATGTCTGGATTTTATTTTCCTTCCAGAGATTCAACAATCCTCTCCTGGAGGTCAAGTAAATGAAAGAAAATGTCTTCCCCTTTGAAACCATAAATTTAGTTTGAATTATGTTCCATATTAATGTCAATTGATTGGTTTCAGGATTGCTTCAATTCCACCCAATTGAATTGGAGCAACGTGAGTCAGTTTCAGACTAAGTGATGACAGAATCCAGAATTTTCCTCTAGAATATGTTGTCTCCTTTTCATCGTGGCACTCATCTCCAGGCAGTCCTCTGTAAATATACGATCTCTTTAGTGGGCCAACGGAGTTTGAGGTCCTTAGTTCAATACTGGCTTTGTCTCCTTTTTCATGTGACAAATTATTGTCTGTGCCTTAAATAACTAAACCATTCATATTTTTATTCACCTAATTGTGACATGAAGAATATGAATTTTTTTCTTCATGAAGGCACTGAAAATGGCATGGTTTGATTCTATATATAATCAATTACTTAAAAGGCACTGAAGATGGCGTGGTCTACTCATTTTACAGACATTGCCATCTTTTACATTTCATAAGTTCAGGCACCATGGTCATAATTATCAAAAGCTGTGATGGAATTTGTGTAAATTGTCTGGATTTCATTTGCATTCCAGAGCTTTAATTATCATCTGCTGCACTCAAGTAAAGGAAAATAAAATTCTTCCCCCCCTCTTCCCCCCCTCTTCCCCCCTTGGTGTCCTAGGTTATTTTGATTATTTCCAGAAATTCAGTGTGTTTGAGACTTAAATCTCAAAGATTTCAAGGGGGAAGTCATATTCTTTCATTTACTTGACCTCCAGGAGAGGATTATTGAATCTCTGAAAGGCAAATAAAATCGACATGATTTACATAAATTCTGTCAAAGCTTTTGACAAATATGACCGTGGTGTCTGAACATATGAAATGCAAAAGATGGGAATGTCTGTCAAATGTATCAGACAGCGCATTTTAACTGATTATATGTAGTATTGAACCACGCCATCTCCAATGCCTTCTTGGAAAAATAAATCTTAGTCCCCAAAGAACTGTACTTATACCCCTCATGTTTATCTGATACTGACACAAGCATGATCCACAGGAACATTAATGAGTAGATGAATAAAAAATGAATGGTTTAGTTACTTAAGGCACAGACAATAAATTGTCACATGAAACAAGAAAAGCAACTATCTAGATAAGTAAATGCAAATCCAGGACCTCAAACTCCTTTGGCCTACTAAAGAGAGACTGCCCAGAGATAAGTGACACTTTGAAAAGGCTATATATATTATATTTATACAGCCAAAACGATATAATTATCCTAGCAGACCTTCCTAAACAGTATTTAATCATGTCTGCACATAGCAGACTTCAAGAGAGCCAATGAGAGCAGGCCCCAGGCCCCTAGTCTTTTGTAGAAAATATAAGCAAAACAATTTTAGCAAGAACAACATTCTCTGGAAAAAATTCTGGATTCTGTCATTACTCCTGAGTCTGAAACTGATTCACATTTTACCGCTTAAGTAAGGTCAGTTAAAAACATTAATATCAATATTAATATCAATATTAATGTTCATATACATCAGTATTCATAAAGCCAAAAACGATATGAAAGATAAATATTCTAACAGATCTTCCTAATTGATTAGGAAATCTGTTAGAACATAGCAAACTTCAAGAGGGCCAATGAGAACTGTCCCCAGGCCCGGAGAATTTCAGCAAAAAATACAGTCAGAACACTTTTTGCTCAAGCATAACTATAGATAAATTTCGTATTCTGTCGTCATTCCTGAGTCTGAAACCGACTCACATTGCTTCAAATTCAGTAGGTTGGAACATCAATTGACAACATTAATATAGCACATAATGAAAATCTTTGAGAATTAATAGGCAAACTGAATTTGAGGCAACACTAAATCTACATAACCCTGGATAGCATGCTTTCAAAGGGGAAGACATATTCTTTCATTTACTTGACCTCCAGGAGAGGATTGTTAAATCTCTGGAAGACAAATAAAATCCTGACATGATTTACACAAATTCTGTCAAAGCTTTTGACAAATATGACAGTGGTGTCTGAACATATGAAATGCAAAATATGGGAGTCTTTCAAATGTAGCAGACTAATATAGTATTAAACCATGCCATCTCCAGTGCCTTCTTGGGAAATCAAAATGTCCCCAAGGAAGCCCTCATGTCAATCTGATAGACACAAGCATGATCGACAGGAACATTATTGAATAGATGAATAAAAAATGAATGGCACTGACAATAAATTGTCACATGAAACAAGAATAAGCCAGTATTTAAATAAGAAGTAAATGCAAATGCAGGACCTCAAACTCCTTTGGCCCACTGATGAGAGGTGGAATATTTGCAGGGCACTGCCTAGAGATAAGTGACACTAAAAAGGCTATATATATTAAATATTCATACAGCCAAAAACGATATGAAAGATAAATATCCTAGCAGACATTCCTATACAGTATTTAATCATGTCTGTACATAGAAGACTTCAAGAGAGCCCCATGCCCCTTGATTTCAATAAAACATATAAGCAAAACAATTTTAGCAAGCACAGTGTTCTCTGGATTCTGTATATTTACAGGGGACTGCCTGACAATATGAAAAAGCTATATATATTCATACAACCAAAAATATGAAAGATAAATGGTCCTAGCAGACCTTCCTAAACTATGTGTTAATCATATGCGGACATGATTAACATAGCAAACTTCAAGAGAGCCAATGAGAACAGTCCCCATGCCCCGAGACCAGTAAAGAATATAAGTAAAACACCTTTATTACTACTGTCTGAAACAAATTCAAATAGATTTGAATATCAATACTATTAATATTGCACAAAATTAAAAAGGCCAAAAACGATATAAAAGATAAATATTCTAGCAGATGCTCCTAATTAATTAGGAAAATCTGTTAGAATATCAGATATTAATGGGAGCAGTTCAGTAAAAAATAAAGGAAAAACACTTAGCAAAAGCACACTAATCTCTGTAGAAAAATTCTGGACACTCCTGAGTCTAAAACGAACTCACATTGCTCCAATTCAATAGGTTGGAATTAAAGCAATCCTATAACCAATCAATTGACAACATTAATATGGAACATAATTGATGGCAATGCTAAATCTATATAACCTAAATTTATATATGCTTTCAATGCAAACTAAATTTATGGTTTCAAAGGGGAAGACATTTTCTTTCATTTACTTGACCTCCAGGAGAGTATTGTTGAATCTCTGGTGTCTAAAAATATGAAATGCAAATGATGGAAATGTCTGTCAAATGTAGTAGAATAATACAGCATTTTAACTGATTATATGTAGTATTGAACCACGCCATCTTTAGTGCCATCTTGCAAAAATAAAATGTTTAGTCCCCATGGAAATGTACATACAGCCCTCATGTTTAACACACTGACTCAAGCATGATCAGCAGGAACATTATTGAATAGGTGAATAAAAACTGAATGGTAACAATAAATTGTCACATAAAACAAGAATAAGCCAGTATTTATATAAGAAGTAAATGCAAATCCAGGACCTCAAACTCCGTTGCCCACTAAAGAGCGATGGTATATTTGTAGGGGACTGCCTAAAGACAAGATACACTCTGAAATGGCTGTATATATTATTATTTATGTAGCCAAAAACGATATGAAAGATAATTATACTAGCAGACCTTCACAAACAGTATTTAATCATGTTTGCACATAGCAGACTTTAAGAGAGCAGGCCCCAGGCCCCGAGACTTTAGTAAAAAATACAAGCAATGTTTCATATGACAATAAATTATACGAAACAACTTGAGTAAATTATTCATTTTTTATTAATCTACTCATTATGTCAGTTTCAGATGAACTCGAGATACAGTTTGCATGTAAGCTATGTTCAGATACCATGGTCATATTTGTCAAAAGCTTTTACTGAATTTGCGTAAATCATGTTAGGATTTTATTTGTCTTCAAGAGCTTCTTGTGGAGGTCAAGGCAATAGAAGAATGTCTTCTTCGGTTTCAAAATCGTGCTCTCCTGATTTAGTATTTCCATAAATTCAGTTTGCTTGCCTCTTGTCTCAAAGATTTTCATTATTTGCTATATTAATGTTGTCAATCGATAGGTTTTAGGACTTCTGCAATTCCAACCTACTGAAATGAAGGAATGTGAGTCGGTTTCAGGTTCAGGAGTGAAGACAGAATCCAGAATTTTTTTCCAATATTACGCTTGTGAAAAAAGTGTTTTGCCTTTATTTTTTGCTGAATTATCCGGGCCTGAGGCCAGTTCTCATTGAAGTTCTCTTGAAGTATGCTATATTGAAAGAATGAAAGAATGAAAGAATATGTCTTCCCCCTTGAAAGCATATATAAATTTAGGTTATATAGATTTAGCATTGCCATCAATTATGTTCCATATTAATGTTGTCAATTGATTGGTTATAGGATTGCTTTAATTCCAACCTATTGAATTGGAGCAATGTGAGTTCGTTTTAGACTCAGGAGTGTCCAGAATTTTTCTACAGAGATTAGTGTGCTTTTGCTAAGTGTTTTTCCTTTATTTTTTACTGAACTGCTCCCATTAATATCTGATATTCTAACAGATTTTCCTAATTAATTAGGAGCATCTGCTAGAATATTTATCTTTTATATCGTTTTTGGCCTTTTTAATTTTGTGCAATATTAATAGTATTGATATTCAAATCTATTTGAATTTGTTTCAGACAGTAGTAATAAAGGTGTTTTACTTATATTCTTTACTGGTCTCGGGGCATGGGGACTGTTCTCATTGGCTCTCTTGAAGTTTGCTATGTTAATCATGTCCGCATATGATTAACACATAGTTTAGGAAGGTCTGCTAGGACCATTTATCTTTCATATTTTTGGTTGTATGAATATATATAGCTTTTTCATATTGTCAGGCAGTCCCCTGTAAATATACAGAATCCAGAGAACACTGTGCTTGCTAAAATTGTTTTGCTTATATGTTTTATTGAAATCAAGGGGCATGGGGCTCTCTTGAAGTCTTCTATGTACAGACATGATTAAATACTGTATAGGAATGTCTGCTAGGATATTTATCTTTCATATCGTTTTTGGCTGTATGAATATTTAATATATATAGCCTTTTTAGTGTCACTTATCTCTAGGCAGTGCCCTGCAAATATTCCACCTCTCATCAGTGGGCCAAAGGAGTTTGAGGTCCTGCATTTGCATTTACTTCTTATTTAAATACTGGCTTATTCTTGTTTCATGTGACAATTTATTGTCAGTGCCATTCATTTTTTATTCATCTATTCAATAATGTTCCTGTCGATCATGCTTGTGTCTATCAGATTGACATGAGGGCTTCCTTGGGGACATTTTGATTTCCCAAGAAGGCACTGGAGATGGCATGGTTTAATACTATATTAGTCTGCTACATTTGAAAGACTCCCATATTTTGCATTTCATATGTTCAGACACCACTGTCATATTTGTCAAAAGCTTTGACAGAATTTGTGTAAATCATGTCAGGATTTTATTTGTCTTCCAGAGATTTAACAATCCTCTCCTGGAGGTCAAGTAAATGAAAGAATATGTCTTCCCCTTTGAAAGCATGCTATCCAGGGTTATGTAGATTTAGTGTTGCCTCAAATTCAGTTTGCCTATTAATTCTCAAAGATTTTCATTATGTGCAATATTAATGTTGTCAATTGATGTTCCAACCTACTGAATTTGAAGCAATGTTAGTCGGTTTCAGACTCAGGAATGACGACAGAATACGAAATTTATCTATAGTTATGCTTGAGCAAAAAGTGTTCTGACTGTATTTTTTGCTGAAATTCTCCGGGCCTGGGGACAGTTCTCATTGGCCCTCTCTAAGTTTGCTATATTCTAAAAGATTTCCTAAACAATCAGGAAGATCTGTTAGAATATTTATCTTTCATATCGTTTTTGGCTATATGAATACTGATGTATATGAACATTAATATTGATATTAATATTGATATTAATGTTTTTAACTGACCTTACTTAAGCGATAAAATGTGAATCAGTTTCAGACTCAGGAGTAATGACAGAATCCAGAATTTTTTCCATAGAATGTTGTTCTTGCTAAAATTGTTTTGCTTATATTTTCTACAAAAGACTAGGGGCCTGGGGCCTGCTCTCATTGGCTCTCTTGAAGTCTGCTATGTGCAGATATGATTAAATTCTGTTTAGGAAGGTCTGCTAGGATAATTATATCGTTTTGGCTGTATAAATATAATATATATAGCCTTTTCAAAGTGTCACTTATCTCTGGGCAGTCTCTCTTTAGTAGGCCAAAGGAGTTTGAGGTCCTGGATTTGCATTTACTTATCTAGATAGTTGCTTTTCTTGTTTCATGTGACAATTTATTGTCTGTGCCTTAAGTAACTAAACCATTCATTTTTTATTCATCTACTCATTAATGTTCCTGTGGATCATGCTTGTGTCAGTATCAGATAAACATGAGGGGTATAAGTACAGTTCTTTGGGGACTAAGATTTATTTTTCCAAGAAGGCATTGGAGATGGCGTGGTTCAATACTACATATAATCAGTTAAAATGCTGGCTGTCTTATACATTTGACAGACATTCCCATCTTTTGCATTTCATATGTTCAGACACCACGGTCATATTTGTCAAAAGCTTTGACAGAATTTGTGTAAATCATGTCAGGATTTTATTTGCCTTTCAGAGATTCAACAATCCTCTCCTGGAGGTCAAGTAAATGAAAGAATATGACTTCCCCCTTGAAATCTTTGAGATTTAAGTCTCAAACACACTGAATTTCTGGAAATAATCAAAATAACCTAGGACACCAAGGGGGGAAGAGGGGGGGAAGAGGGGGGGAAGAATTTTATTTTCCTTTACTTGAGTGCAGCAGATGATAATTAAAGCTCTGGAATGCAAATGAAATCCAGACAATTTACACAAATTCCATCACAGCTTTTGATAATTATGACCATGGTGCCTGAACTTATGAAATGTAAAAGATGGCAATGTCTGTAAAATGAGTAGACCACGCCATCTTCAGTGCCTTTTAAGTAATTGATTATATATAGAATCAAACCATGCCATTTTCAGTGCCTTCATGAAGAAAAAAATTCATATTCTTCATGTCACAATTAGGTGAATAAAAAAATGAATGGTTTAGTTATTTAAGGCACAGACAATAATTTGTCACATGAATGAGACAAAGCCAGTATTGAACTAAGGACCTCAAACTCCGTTGGCCCACTAAAGAGATCGTATATTTACAGGGGACTGCCTGGAGATGAGTGCCACGATGAAAAGGAGACAACATATTCTAGAGGAAAATTCTGGATTCTGTCATCACTTAGTCTGAAACTGACTCACGTTGCTCCAATTCAATTGGGTGGAATTGAAGCAATCCTGAAACCAATCAATTGACATTAATATGGAACATAATTCAAACTAAATTTATGGTTTCAAAGGGGAAGACATTTTCTTTCATTTACTTGACCTCCAGGAGAGGATTGTTGAATCTCTGGAAGGAAAATAAAATCCAGACATGATTTACACAAATCCTGTCAAAGCTTTTCACGTGGTGTCTGAAAATATGAAATGCAAATGATGGAAATGTCTGTCAAATGTAGCAGAATAATACAGCATTTTAACTGATTATATGTAGTATTGAACCACGGCATCTTTAGTGCCCTCTTGGAAAAATAAAATTTTTAGTCCCCATGGAAATGTACATACACCCCTCATGTTTAACTGACACTGACTCAAGCATGATCCACAGAAACTTTATTGAATAGGTGAATAAAAACTGAATGGTGACAATAAATTGTCACATAAAACAAGAATAAGCCAGTATTTATATAAGAAGTAAATGCAAATCCAGGACCTCAAACTCCGTTGCCAACTAAAGAGCGATGGTATATTTGCAGGGGACTGAAATGGCTGTATATATTATTATTTATGTCGCCAAAAACGATATGAAAGATAATTATACTAGCAGACCTTCCCAAACAGTATTTAATCATGTTTGCACATAGCAGACTAAGAGAGCAGGCCCCAGGCCCTGAGACTTTAGTAAAAAATATAAGCAATGTTTCATATGACAATAAATTATACGAAACAACTTGAGTAAATAATTATTCATTTTTTTATTAATCTACTCATTAATGTTACCATAGATCATACTTATGTCAGTTTCAGATGAACTCGAGACGATATAGTTTGCATGTAATCTATAGTTAGAACATATTAGTCTCCTACATTTAACAGACATTCCATCTTTTGCATTTTTTATGTTCAGATGCTACGGTCATATTTGTCAAAAACTTTTAATGAATTTGCGTAAATCATGTCAGGATTTTATTTGTCTTCAAGAGCTTCTTGTGGAGGTCAAGGCAATAGAAGAACGTCTTCTCCCTTGAAACCGTGCTCTCCTGGGTATTTCCATAAACTGAGTTTGCTTGCCTCTTAAGTCTCAAAGATTTTCATTATTTGCTATATTAATGTTGTCGATCGATAGATTTTAGGACTGCTGCAATTCCAACCTACTGAATTGAAGGAATGTGAGTCGGTTTCAGGTTCAGGAGTGATGACAGAATCCAGAATTTTTTTCCAATGTAACGCTTGTGAAAAAAGTGTTTTGCCTTTATTTTTGCTGAATTCTCCGGGCCTGAGGCCAGTTCTCATTGAAGTTCTCTTGAAGTATGCTATGTTGAAAGAATGAAAAAATGAAAGTATATATAGATTTAGGTTATATAGATTTAGCATTGCCATCAATTCAGTTTGTTTGCTTTATATTCCATATTAATGTTGTCCATTGATTGGTTTTAGGATTGCTTTAATTTCAACCTATTGAATTGGAGCAATGTGAGTTGATTTCAGACTCAGAAGTGATGGCAGAATCCAGAATTTTTCTACAGAGATTAGTGTGCTTATGCTAAGTGTTTTCCTTTATTTTTTGCTGAACTGCTTCCATTGGCCCTCTTGAAGTCTGCTATGTATATACATGATTAGATTTTAATATCTGATATTCTAACAAATTTTCCTGATTAGGAGCATCTGTTAGAATATTTATCTTTCATATCGTTTTTGGCTGTATGAATACGGATGTACGTAGCCTTTTTAATTTTGTGCAATATTAATAGTAATGATTTTCATATCTATTTGAATTTGTTTCAGACAATAATAATAAAGGTGTTTTACTTATATTCTTTACTGAAGTCTCGGGGCATGGGGCCTGTTCTCATTGGCTCTCTTGAAGTTTGCTATGTTAATCATGTCCGCATATGATTAACACAGTTTAGGAAGGTCTGCTAGGACGATTTATATTTCATATTTTGGTTGTATGAATATTAATATATATAGCTTTTTCATATTATCAGGCAGTCCCCTGTAAATATACAGAATCCAGAGAACGCTGTGCTTGCTAAAATTGTTTGCTTATATGTTTTATTGAAATCAAGGGGCATGGGGCTCTCTTGAAGTCTGCTATGTACAGACATGATTAAATACTGTTTAGGATATTTATCTGCTAGGATATTTATCTTTTATATCGTTTTTGGCTGTATGAATATTAATATATATAGCCTTTTTAGAGTGTCACTTCTCTCTAGGCAGTGCCCTGCAAATATTCCTCCTCTCATCAGAGGGCCAACGGAGTTTGAGGTCCTGCATTTGCATTTACTTCTTATTTAAATATTGGCTTATTCTTGTTTCATGTGACAATTTATTGTCAGTGCCTTAACTAAACCATTCATTTTTTATTCATCTACTCAATAATGTTCCTGTCGATCATGATTTTCCAAGAAGGCACTGGAGATGGCATGGTTTAATACTATATGTAATCATTTAGTTAAATACTGTATTAGTCCGCTACATTTGAAAGACCCATATTTTGCATTTCATATGTTCAGACACCATGGTCATATTTGTCTAAAGCTTTGACAGAATTTGTTCAAATCATGTCAGGATTTTATTTGCCTTCGAGATTTAACAATCCTTCCCTGGAGGTCAAGTAAATGAAAGAATATGTCTTCCCCTTTGAAAGCATGCTATCCAGGGTTATGTAGATTTAGTATTGCCTGAAATTCAATTTGCCTCTTAATTCTCAAAGATTTTCATTATGTGCTATCAATTGTGTTGTCAATTGATAGGTTTTAGGACTGCTGATGTTCCAACCTACTGAATTTGAAGCAATGTGAGTCGGTTTCAGACTCAGGAGTGATGACAGGATACAGAATTTATCTATAGTTATGCTTGTGCAAAAAGTGTTTTGCCTGTATTTTTTGCTGAAATTCTCCGGGCCTGGGGATAGTTCTCATTGGCCCTCTTGAAGTTTGCTATATTCTAAAAGATTTCCTAAACAATCAGGAAGGTCTGTTAGAATATTTATTTTTCATATCGTTTTTGGCTGTATGAATAATGATGTATATTGCCTTTTTAGTTATATGTGATATTAGTTCTAACATTAATATTGATATTGATATTGATATTAATGTTTTTAACTGAAGGATTTTTGGACCACTTCAGTTAAATATTACTTGAGGTAAAATGTGAATCAGTTTCATATAGTAGAATCCAGAATTTTACTATTAATTTGCTTGCTAAAATTGTTTTGCTTATATTTTCCACAGACTCGGGGCCTGGGGCCTCCTCTCATTGGCTCTCTTGAAGTCTGTTATTTGCAGTCATGATTAAATACTGTTTAGGAAGGTCTGCTAGGATATTTATCTTTCATATCGTTTTTGGCTGTATGAATATCAATATATATAGCCTTTTCATAGTGTCACTTATCTCTAGGCGGTACCCTGCAAATATACCATCTCTCTTTAGTGGGCCAACGGAGTTTGAGGTCCTGCATTCATTTACTTCTTATTTAGATAATGGCTTATTCTTGTTTCATGTAACAATTTATTGTCAGTGCCTTTAGTAACTAAACCATTCATTTTTTATTCTAAATTATTTTCTGCCGATAATGCTTGTCTGTCAGATAAACATGAGGCGTGTATGTACAGTTCCTTGGGGACTAAGCATTTTATTTTTCCAAGAAGGCAATGGAGATGGCATGGTTTAATACTACATTTAATCAGTTACTTAAAATACTATATTAGTCTGCTACATTTGAAAGACATTCCCATATTTTGCATTTCATATGTTCAAACACCATGGTCATATTTGTCAAAATCTTTGACAGAATTTGTGCAAATCATGTCAGGATTTTATTTGCCTTCCAGAGATTTAAGAATCCTTTCCTGGAGTTTACGATAATGAAAGAATATGTCTTCCCCCTTGAAATCATGCTATCCTGGTTTATTTAGATTTAGTATTCAGTTTGTTTGCTCTTACGTATCAAAGATTGTCTATATTAATGTTGTCAATTGATAGGTTTTAGGACTGCTGATGTTCCAATTGAAGCAATATGAATCGGTTTCAGACTTAGGAGTGGACAGAATCCACAACTGTTGCTAAAAAAGTTTTTTTTCCTCTATTCTTTTACTGAATCCTCCGGACCTGGGGACTGCTTTCATTGGCCCTCTTGAAGTCTGCTATGTAAATACATGAGTAGTTATTCATATCAGATATTCTAACACATTTTTCTAATGAATGAGGAGGAACTTAGAATATTTATCTTTCATATAGTTTTTAGCTATATGAATACTGATGTGTATTGCCTTTTTAATTATATGCAATATTAATATCATTATTGATATTGATATCTATCTGAATTAGTTTCAGACTCAGAAGTAATAACAGAATCCAGAATCTATCTCCAGAGTTGTTGTACTTGCTAAAGGTGTTTTACTTGTATTCTTTACTGAAGTTTCGGGACATGGGGCGTGCTCTCATTGACTCTCTTGAAGTTTACTATGTTCGGACATGATTAAACATAGTTTAAGAAGGTCTGCTAGAACCATATCGTTTTTGGCTCTATGAATATTAATATATATAGCCTTTTCATCGTGTCACTCATCTCTCTTTAGAGTTTGTGGTCCTGGATTTGCATTTACTTCTTATTTTGATACTGGCTTTGTCTCCATATTAAAGCTTAGTCCCCAAGTAACTGTTCATCTGACAGTAACAGAAGCATGATCCACAGTAACATTTATGAGTAGATGAATAAAAAATGAACGTTTTAGTTATTCAAGGCACAGACAGTAAATTGTCACATAAAACGAAATTTCTGGAAATAATCAAAATAACCTAGGACACAAAGGGGGGGAAGAGGGGGGGAAGAATTTTATTTTCATTTACTTGAGTGCAGCAGATGATAATTAAAGCTCTAGAATGCAAATAAAATCCTGACAATTTACACAAATTCCATCACAGCTTTTGATAAATATGACCATGGTGCCTGAACTTATGAAATGTAAAAGATGGCAATCTGTAAAATGAGTAGACCACGCCATCTTCAGTGCCTTTTAAGTAATTGATTATATATAGTATTAAACCATGCCATTTTCAGTGCCTTCATGAAGAAAAAAATTCATATTCTTCATGTCACAATTAGGTGAATAAAAAAATGAATGGTTTAGTTATTTAAGGCACAGACAATAATTTGTCACATGAATGAGACAAAGCCAGTATTGAACTAAGGACCTCAAACTCCGTTGGCCCACTAAAGAGATCGTATATTTACAGGGGACTGCCTGGAGATGAGTGCCACGATGAAATGGAGACTTCAGAAGAGAATATAAGTAAAACACCTTTAACAAGCACAACATATTCTGGAGGAAAATTCTGGATTCTGTCATCACAGAAGCAATCCTGAAACCAATCAACTGACATTAATATGGAACATAATTCAAACTAAATTTATGGCAATACTAAATCTATATAACCCAGGAGAGCATGGTTTCAAAGAGGGACATTTTCTTTCATTTACTTGACCTCCAGGAGAGGATTGTTGAATCTCTGGAAGGAAAATAAAATCCAGACATGATTTACACAAATCCTGTCAAAGCTTTTGACGTGGTGTCTGAAAATATGAAATGCAAATGATGGAAATGTCTGTCAAATGTAGCAGAATAATACAGCGTTTTAACTGATTATATGTAGTATTGAACCACGCCATCTTTAATGCCTTCTTGGAAAAATAAAATGTTTAGTCCCCAAGGAAATGTACATACACCCCTCATGTTTATCTGACACTGACTCAAGCATGATCCACAGGAACATTATTGAATAGGTGAATAAAAAATGAATGGTGACAATAAATTGTCATATAAAACAAGAATAAGCCAGTATTTATATAAGAAGTAAATGCAAATCCAGGACCTCAAACTCCGTTGCCCACTAAAGAGCGATGGTATATTTGCAGGGGACTGAAATGGCTGTATATATTATTATTTATGTTGCCAAAAACGATATGAAAGATAATTATACTAGCAGACCTTCCCAAACAGTATTTAATCATGTTTGCACATAGCAGACTTTAAGAGAGCAGGCCCCCAGGCCCTGAGACTTTAGTAAAAAATATAAGCAATGTTTCATATGACAATGAATTATACGAAACAACTTGAGTAAATAATTATTCATTTTTTATTAATCTACTCATTAATGTTACCATAGATCATACTTATGTCAGTTTCAGATGAACTCGAGACGATATAGTTTGCATGTAATCTATAGTTAGAAGAACATATTAGTCTCCTACATTTAACAGACATTCCGTCTTTTGCATTTATGTTCAGATGCCACGGTCATATTTGTCAAAAACTTTTAATGAATTTGCGTAAATCATGTCAGGATTTTATTTGTCTTCAAGAGCTTCTTGTGGAGGTCAAGGCAATAGAAGAATGTCTTCTCCCTTGAAACCGTGCTCTCCTGGGTATTTCCATAAATTGAGTTTGCTTGCCTCTTAAGTCTCAAAGATTTTCATTATTTGCTATATTAATGTTGTCAATCGATAGGTTTTAGGACTGCTGCAATTCCAACCTACTGAATTGAAGGAATGTGAGTCGGTTTCAGGCTCAGGAGTGATGACAGAATCCAGAATTTTTTTCCAATGTAACGCTTGTGAAAAAAGTGTTTTGCCTTTATTTTTGCTGAATTCTCCGGGCCTGAGGCCAGTTCTCATTGAAGTTCTCTTGAAGTATGCTATGTTGAAAGAATGAAAAAATGAAAGTATATATAGATTTAGGTTATATAGATTTAGCATTGCCATCAATTCAGTTTGTTTGCTTTATATTCCATATTAATGTTGTCAATTGATTGGTTTTAGGATTGCTTTAATATCAACATTGGAGCAATGTGAGTTGGTTTCAGACTCAGGAGTGATGACAGAATCCAGAATTTTTCTACAGAGATTAGTGTGCTTATGCTAAGTGTTTTTCCTTTATTTTTTACTGAACTGCTTCCATTGGCCCTCTTGAAGTCTGCTATGTATATACATGATTAGATTTTAATATCTGATATTCTAACAAATTTTCCTAATTAGGAGCATCTGTTAGAATATTTATCTTTCATATCGTTTTTGGCTGTATGAATACGGATGTACGTAGCCTTTTTAATTTTGTGCAATATTAATAGTAATGATATTCATATCTATTTGAATTTGTTTCAGACAGTAATAATAAAGGTGTTTTACTTATATTCTTTACTGAAGTCTCGGGGCATGGGGCCTGTTCTCATTGGCTCTCTTGAAGTTTGCTATGTTAATCATGTCCGCATATGATTAACACAGTTTAGGAAGGTCTGCTAGGACGATTTATCTTTCATATTTTGGTTGTATGAATATTAATATATATAGCTTTTTCATATTATCAGGCAGTCCCCTGTAAATATACAGAATCCAGAGAACGCTGTGCTTGCTAAAATTGTTTGCTTATATGTTTTATTGAAATCAAGGGGCATGGGGCTCTCTTGAAGTCTGCTATGTACAGACATGATTAAATACTGTTTAGGATATTTATCTGCTAGGATATTTATCTTTTATATCGTTTTTGGCTGTATGAATATTAATATATATAGCCTTTTTAGAGTGTCACTTCTCTCTAGGCAGTGCCCTGCAAATATTCCTCCTCTCATCAGAGGGCCAACGGAGTTTGAGGTCCTGCATTTGCATTTACTTCTTATTTAAATATTGGCTTATTCTTGTTTCATGTGACAATTTATTGTCAGTGCCTTAACTAAACCATTCATTTTTTATTCATCTACTCAATAATGTTCCTGTCGATCATGATTTTCCAAGAAGGCACTGGAGATGGCATGGTTTAATACTATATGTAATCATTTAGTTAAATACTGTATTAGTCCGCTACATTTGAAAGACCCATATTTTGCATTTCATATGTTCAGACACCATGGTCATATTTGTCTAAAGCTTTGACAGAATTTGTTCAAATCATGTCAGGATTTTATTTGCCTTCGAGATTTAACAATCCTTCCCTGGAGGTCAAGTAAATGAAAGAATATGTCTTCCCCTTTGAAAGCATGCTATCCAGGGTTATGTAGATTTAGTATTGCCTGAAATTCAATTTGCCTCTTAATTCTCAAAGATTTTCATTATGTGCTATCAATTGTGTTGTCAATTGATAGGTTTTAGGACTGCTGATGTTCCAACCTACTGAATTTGAAGCAATGTGAGTCGGTTTCAGACTCAGGAGTGATGACAGGATACAGAATTTATCTATAGTTATGCTTTGCAAAAAGTGTTTTGCCTGTATTTTTTGCTGAAATTCTCCGGGCCTGGGGATAGTTCTCATTGGCCCTCTTGAAGTTTGCTATATTCTAAAAGATTTCCTAAACAATCAGGAAGGTCTGTTAGAATATTTATTTTTCATATCGTTTTTGGCTATATGAATAATGATGTATATTGCCTTTTTAGTTATATGTAATATTAGTATTAACATTAATATTGATATTGATATTAATGTTTTTAACTGAAGGATTTTTGGACCACTTCAGTTAAATATTACTTGAGGTAAAATGTGAATCAGTTTCAGACTTAGGAGTAATGACAGAATACAGAATTTTTCTATTAATTTGCTTGCTAAAATTGTTTTGCTTATATTTTCCACAAAAGACACGGGGCCTGGGGCCTCCTCTCATTGGCTCTCTTGAAGTCTGTTATTTGCAGTCATGATTAAATACTGTTTAGGAAAGTCTGCTAGGATAATTATCTTTCATATCGTTTTTGGCTCTATGAATATCAATATATATAGCCTTTTCATAGTGTCACATCTTTAGGCGGTGCCCTGCAAATATACCATCTATCTTTAGTGGGCCAACGGAGTTTGAGGTCCTACATTCATTTACTTCTTATTTAGATAATGGCTTATTCTTGTTTTATGTAACAATTTATTGTCAGTGCCTTTAGTAACTAAACCATTCATTTTTTATTCATCTAAATTATGTTCTGCCGATAATGCTTGTCTGTCAGATAAACATTTTATTTTTCCAAGAAGGCAATGGAGATGGCATGGTTTAATACTACATTTAATCAGTTACTTAAAATACTATATTAGTCTGCTACATTTGAAAGACATTCCCATATTTTGCATTTCATATGTTCAAACACCATGGTCATATTTGTCAAAATCTTTGACAGAATTTGTGCAAATCATGTCAGGATTTTATTTGCCTTCCAGAGATTTAAGAATCCTTTCCTGGAGTTTACGATAATGAAAGAATATGTCTTACCCCTTGAAATCATGCTATCCTGGTTTATTTAGATTTAGTATTCAATTTGTTTGCCTCTTACGTCTCAAAGATTGTCTATATTAATGTTGTCAATTGATAGGTTTTAGGACTGCTGATGTTCCAATTGAAGCAATATGAATCGGTTTCAGACTTAGGAGTGATGACAGAATCCACAACTGTTGCTAAAAAAAAGTTTTTTTTTCCTTTATTTTTTTACTGAATCCTCCGGACCTGGGGACTGCTTTCATTGGCCCTCTTGAAGTCTGCTATGTAAATACATGAGTAGTTATTCATATCAGATATTCTAACAGATTTTTCTAATTAATGAGGAGGATCAGTTAGAATATTTATCTTTCATATCGTTTTTGGCTATATGAATACTGATGTGTATTGCCTTTTTAATTATATGCAATATTAATATCATTATTGATATTGATATCTATCTGAATTAGTTTCAGACTCAGGAGTAGTAACAGAATCCAGAATTTTCCTCCAGAGTATGTCGTGCTTGCTAAAGGTGTTTTACTTATATTCTTTATTGAAGTCTCGGGACATGGGGCCAGTGGACTCTCTTGAAGTTTACTATGTGCGGACATGATTAAACATAGTTTAAGAAGGTCTGCTAGAACCATATCGTTTTTGGCTCTATGAATATTAATATATATAGCCTTTTCATCGTGTCACTCATCTCTTTAGAGTTTGTGGTCCTGGATTTGCATTTACTTCTTATTTTAATACTGGCTTTGTCTCCATATTAAAGCTTAGTCCCCAAGTAACTGTTCATCTGACAGTAACAGAAGCATGATCCACAGTAACATTTATGAGTAGATGAATAAAAAATGAATGTTTTAGTTATTCAAGACACAGACAGTAAATTGTCACATGAAACGAAATTTCTGGAAATAATCAAAATAACCCAGGACGCCAAGGGGGGGAAAAGCGGGGGAAGAGGGGGGGAAGAATTTTATTTTCATTTACTTGAGTGGAGCAGATGATAATTAAAGCTCTAGAATGCAAATAAAATCCTGACAATTTACACAAATTCCATCACAGCTTTTGATAAATATGACCATGGTGCCTGAACTTATGAAATGAGTAGACCACGCCATCTTCAGTGCCTTTTAAGTAATTGATTATATATAGTATCAAACCATGCCATTTTCAGTGCCTTCATGAAGAAAAAAATTCATATTCTTTATGTCACAATTAGGTGAATAAAAAAATGAATGGTTTAGGCACAGACAATAATTTGTCACATTTGAACTAAGGACCTCAAACTCCGTTGGCCCACTAAAGAGATCGTGTATTTACAGGGGACTACCTGGAGATGAGTGCCACGATGAAATGGAGACTTCAGAAGAGAATATAAGTAAAACACCTTTAACAAGCACAACATATTCTGGAGGAAAATTCTGGATTCTGTCATCACTAACTGACTCACATTGCTCCAATTCAATTGGGTGGCATTGAAGCAATCCTGAAACCAATCAACTGACATTAATATGGAACATAATTCAAACTAAATCTATGGCAATACTAAATCTATATAGCCCAGGAGAGCATGGTTTCAAAGGGGAAGACATTTTCTTTCATTTACTTGACCTCCAGGAGAGGATTGTTGAATCTCTGGAAGGAAAATAAAATCCAGACATGATTTACACAAATCCTGTCAAAGCTTTTGACGTGGTGTCTGAAAATATGAAATGCAAATGATGGAAATGTCTTTCAAATGTAGCAGAATAATACAGCATTTTAACTGATTATATGTAGTATTGAACCACGCCATCTTTAGTGCCTTCTTGGAAAAATAAAATTTTTAGTCCCCATGGAAATGTACATACACCCCTCATGTTTAACTGACACTGACATTATTGAATAGGTGAATAAAAACTGAATGGTGACAATAAATTGTCACATAAAACAAGAATAAGCCAGTATTTATATAAGAAGTAAATGCAAATCCAGGACCTCAAACTCCGTTGCCCACTAAAGACCGATGGTATATTTGCAGGGGACTGCAAGATACACTCTGAAATGGCTGTATATATTATTATTTATGTTGCCAAAAACGATATGAAAGATAATTATACTAGCAGACCTTTCCAAACAGTATTTAATCATGTTTGCACAGACCCTGAGACTTTAGTAAAAAATATAAGCAATGTTTCATATGACAATGAATTATACGAAACAACTTGAGTAAATAATTATTCATTTTTCATTAATCTACTCATTAATGTTACTTATGTCAGTTTCAGATGAACTCGAGACGATATAGTTTGCATGTAATCTATAGTTAGAACATATTAGTCTCCTACATTTAACAGACATTCCGTCTTTTGCATTTTTTATGTTCAGATGCAACGGTCATATTTGTCAAAAACTTTTCCTGAATTTACGTAAATCATGTCAGGATTTTATTTGTCTTCAAGAGCTTCTTGTGGAGGTCAAGGCAATAGAAGAATGTCTTCTCCCTTGAAACCGTGCTCTCCTGGGTATTTCCATAAATTGAGTACATAGCCTTTTTAATTTTGTGCAATATTAATAGTAATGATATTCATATCTATTTGAATTTGTTTCAGACAGTAATCATAAAGGTGTTTTACTTATATTCTTTACTGAAGTCTCGGGGCATGGGGCCTGTTCTCATTGGCTCTCTTGAAGTTTGCTATGTTAATCATGTCCGCATATGATTAACACAGTTTAGGAAGGTCTGCTAGGACGATTTATCTTTCATATTTTGGTTGTATGAATATTAATATATATAGCTTTTTCATATTATCAGGCAGTCCCCTGTAAATATACAGAATCCAGAGAACGCTGTGCTTGCTAAAATTGTTTGCTTATATGTTTTATTGAAATCAAGGGGCATGGGGCTCTCTTGAAGTCTGCTATGTACAGACATGTTTAAATACTGTTTAGAATATTTATCTGCTAGGATATTTATCTTTTATATCGTTTTTGGCTGTATGAATATTAATATATATAGCCTTTTCAGAGTGTCACTTCTCTCTAGGCAGTGCCCTGCAAATATTCCACCTCTCATCAGAGGGCCAACGGAGTTTGAGGTCCTGCATTTGCATTTACTTCTTATTTAGATACTGGCATGTCGATCATGCATGTATCTGTCAGATAAACATGAGGGGTTCCTTGGGGACTAAACATCTTCATTTTCCAAGAAGGCACTGGAGATGGCATGGCTTAATACTATATGTAATCATTTAGTTAAATACTGTATTAGTCCGCTACATTTGAAAGACCCATATTTTGCATTTCATATGTTCAGACACCATGGTCATATTTGTCTAAAGCTTTGACAGAATTTGTTCAAATCATGTCACGATTTTATTTGCCTTCGAGATTTAACAATCCTTCCCTGGAGGTCAAGTAAATGAAAGAATATGTCTTCCCCTTTGAAAGCATGCTATCCAGGGTTATGTAGATTTAGTATTGCCTGAAATTCAATTTGCCTCAATTCTCAAAGATTTTCATTATGTGCTATCAATTGTGTTGTCAATTGATAGGTTTTAGGACTACTGATGTTCCAACCTACTGAATTTGAAGCAATGTGAGTCGGTTTCAGACTCAGGAGTGATGACAGAATACAGAATTTGCTTGTGCAAAAAGTGTTTTGCCTTATTTTTTGCTGAAATTCTCAGGGCCTGGGGATAGTTCTTATTGGCCCTCTTGAAGTT